>NC_061117.1:151018068-151036201 GCF_002878395.1 Capsicum annuum
ATGATAAAATCTCATAATCCACGTAAATCATTATAAATCATCCTAAATCATCATAAATTATCATATCATCAAAAATCATCATAGGTAATTATAAATCATCATAAATGACCATAAAACATCATAAATATCTCAACTCTTTGACTCAAATCTCGAAGTGACTCGGTAATTCAAGAAACTTAATCTTATGGACACGGGAGTTTCCTATAATCGATAACCCCACGTGAGCTACGTGAAATACCAACGTTTGAAACCCCCGTTGGTGGGAGCCTCATACTCTTTGCAAGGAAGTACGACCTTAAAACTGCAATAATCACAATCGGGCTCTCTGGCCAATAATATCATCATCAAACAACCCTACGGTGGCACATAGGTTTGGGGAAATACCAAATTTCCCTCTCGGTGCTAAGTACTACTCCCCGACAAGCTCAGAACACATTAGGAAATCCACCATAACATCACAAGGGTCTATCATAAAGACCAAATCAAACCTCTTTCTCATTTATCAAATCATATCAATTTGTGGATTCCTAACTTAATACACTTTAGCTCAAAACATTTTAATCTTCCTCAACATTAACAAGGTATCAATGCATTGAACCATAACCGACTCGACATTTGGACAAGGATATGAAGACTCAATACATAATATTTTTAATAATTTAATTCATCAAAACCATCTAGAAAATGCCAAGACTTATTGCAACTTTGATATCAATATACCCAATAACTCAAAATCGTCATAAGGAAGCTCAAAATTTAACACATGGATCGAAAACACTTGAAAATACCAATAATTCATTCTTGAACGTAAAACGTGGATACATGTTCAAAATATGTCAATTCTTGATAGAAACACAAAGAATCCCAATATTAAATCTCAATTCATAGAACAAAAATAGTCAAATACTCATGTGATTCAAAACTTACAACTCAAATCTTTATAAGTTCATAATCGAATTATTTAGACATAATTCAACTTACAGAACCATATGAATCCATTAAATAATCATAATTGGCAAGCTTGAACAATTTACATATATGAATAATCAAAATCTCATGGTAGGATATCTTGGAAATAAATTCATTTGCCAAACTCATAATAATCCATAATAAAAGTTAAAGATACGGGTACAAGAACGGAAGAATTATTCTTGTTCAAACCCCACATACCTTAAAATTAAAGATTGGAATGAATTCTTGCCTCAGAACACTCTTCATGAAATTGATTGGTGCATCTCGAAGAGCTCGGAATTGGGACTTCATTTATCGGATTAATTTGGAATTTCCATTGTGGAATTGGAAGATTTAGGAATAGGAATTTAGAGGTTTAGGGTTTCTTTCTTGGAATTTTTTTGAAAATAACAGACTTTGATGCCCAAAATCAGTTTTAAGCTTATTTCCACGAGATGGGGCAAGGGTGAAATAACTGGATTGCCCCTAAGGAAATTGAAAAATGGCAGAAAAATTCTGCATACCTTGGCCACGAAAAATTGAATAACTCCTCGTTATTGGATTTTTGTGAAATTTATATCGTTGGAAAGCTAACTCAAAGATCTTTAATTTTATATATGGTAGGACATCCAGTTCATCATATATAAGGAGTTATGATCGACCAAATTTGACCCAAATCAAATCCGTCCCTCAGTTACTAATTTGACATGCTGAAATAAATTGATTGTAACTTATTACTCTGATGTTGGAATGGGGTGAAACCAATTGAATTAGAAAGAAGACTCAAAGAGATTTTGTTTGATATATAGCAGATCTCCTAGTTCCTTATATTCAGGAAGTGATGATTGTTTGAAGTTGACCCTGAAATGTTGAAAATTTCTGGATCATGCTAATCGCATGGTGCCACTATTTTGGGCACCTAAACGTGCCCTCATGCTACTCCAAAAATTACGAGGCTTAGTCGAGATGTATTACGAACTTTTCCCATTGCAACACAACTTGAAAATCAAAAAACGGATGTCGGAAAGGTCATCAAATAAATACCCGAAGATCAGAGGTCTAAATGAGAAAGTTTCAACACTTAGCAATTTTTTTTTTGAGTGCCACGCTTCTCTTGGAAAGATAAAAAGGCTTAAATGACTCGACACATTTGGGACCAAAATATTTAATGGGAAAAACTTTGGGATATCACACATAGGTGACTGTATCTGAGTATAGTTGATAACGTGGGTGACTGTAGCTGACAGTCCTAAATCTGATGGAACTATTTGAGTTCCATACTGTATCTGAGTTGACTGTGTCTGACAGTCCCAAAATCTGAAGAACTATCTGAGTTGACTGTATCTGATAGTCCCGATTCTATAACAAAAACTATGGGAAGTAGTATCTAACCAACATGCCTCAAAGGTGCTATAATAGCTGAGCTGGGGTCCAATCTATGCCTTGATTAGAAGGGTGTCAATACCGCGCCACTGGTAAGGACAACATGTGAGTAACCCTTATATAACAGGTAGATCTAGCGAGAATGGTGGGAACCCTCACATAACATGTTCAGACACCTCATCTACCCTCATATAGCTGGCTACGATGCCCTAACCTATGTTGGATACATAGTTCTGGAATGCAAGGATTGCTTTTAGGAATCACATCCTCGTATAACAGGTGAGTTCCCATCCTTGGGTTCACTCAGTGCTAATTCATACTCCCATCTGAATGGACAATGAAAATGATTTAATGAACTGAACTGAGCATGGACTGAGTTACGAAATTTCCATGGCTGATGGAATACTACTGATATCTGACAACTGACTGAGTCATGAGATTATGAAGATTTTTCCTGAGTTATAAGACTATTTGAAGTCTAAGAGTTCATAGCTTGACTGAGAGTATCGTGAAAACATGACATGTCTCTAGGCACACAGCTAATATTTCGAGTACAAATACCTCCAGGACTCGATAGAAGGAAACTGACATAGCCTGATTTTCTTGCACACTTGACTAACATCATAATACATACTACATTCATAGGAGCGTTTCATCAAACATGTAGTAGGCATGAGCTTGTACATATATGGGGATTTCATGATATCATGTTAGTTAGGCAATATTCCTTCATCTAGGCATTTTATCAAATAGATGGTAGGCATAGTACATGTAAACACATTATACAACAATTAAACATCATGCTTCAATTCCAATTCCGTCATACAAGGTTTTAGTCATGATATTTTGGAATATTGATCTATTCTAATCAACCCACATGGAATTTATCATCAAATCATGGAACAGAAATCAATTCCTCATTTATCAACATGAAAGAGAACATACAAAGTATGAAAACATGAAGGAAATCCATAACTTGTAGTTAAAAAGGATTCTTGGACGACAGGAGTCCATGAATGAATACTATGCATACCTTAGATCATAATTTCATGAAGATTGATGATGAAATCTTCCTGAATTTAAATCCCCAATAGAAACCCTAGTTTGTTCTTAAGATAAACTTGAGAGAAACTAATATGTTTTGGGTGAAAAGTGGCTGAATCACATGTTAAAGGGATTATATAGGGGTAGGAAGTTGACCCTTTTAACCTAGAACACGTCATTAAATTTTCAGTAAAATTTCTCGAGTTGGGCCCTTGGCGCGACACGATATTATCGCACCGTGTCACTGGAAATTGACAATTGGGAAATTGCATGGTAGCGCGATGTGGAGCTATCGTATTGCCGCCTTGTCTACAACCTGAAAGTTTGGTGTGACGCGCCAGTATTACGGAGCAACATTGGAATTTGACAATTGCCATTTGAGCTATCTCCGCAACGTGTTGAAGGCTCCGGTCAAACACTGACTCGCTAAAAAGGCTCTAACTTTTTGCTCGGGTGTTGGATTTGGGTGAATTATATATCGATGGAAAGATTATTCAATTTCCCATGTGATAGGTGCTGAAAATAATGAAAATATCATGTGTATAAGAATGAATTCTTATCTCAAAGAAGGTTCTAACATCCTTGAGATAATTTTCAAGCTAAGGAAAAACACGGGTATTACAATATGTGTGTGAGATGATTACTTAGTGTTTCTTGTGTGTTTAATCCAGAACTTGCTCAGTTAGTCTTGCCTAGGTTATAAGATAGTCGGTTAGGAAAGGATCATAGGTCGTTCTTAAATTTATCCATTTTTAGCCTAAATGACCTTCCAAATGTGAATAAGTGTCCCTTTATCCCTATTTTGAGCCTCTCTAGAATATTTTTTCTTATTTCTACTGTTCACCTTCCTATTTTAATTACAATAAACCTATTGTGACCCTGGTCCTCCTTGGGCATTGTGCACTTCAACTCAAACAAATCACTTAAGTTAAGGGTGTCTATCATAGGGTGCGTAACTACGAGTGGGTATGAAGAAGGGAATAAATGAGAGAAAAAGAAATTAGGGTTTGATGTGGTAAGAAAGAAGAAAAAAGAAAAAAGAAAGAATAAAAGAAAACGCACCTAGCCTAAATAAGAAATTAAAGGATAAAGGAAAAATAAGGGTGGAATAAAAGAAAAATTGGTTGATAAGTAGACCGCTAATGTAATTGTAGTGCCAAGGAGGCTTAGTCACTATATTCATAATTTTACTATACCAGACTCCAAGCCTACGTTACAAGCTGAGTAAACTCCTATAGTGATCCTAGTCCGACTGCTCAAAAGACTGAGGTAGAGAAAGTAAGGGCAAGACTATGGTATTTTATGCAAATTAATGGAAATTCTTTGTTAGTTGTGAGTGTATAATGATTTTCCCCACATTAAAATGTATTATTCTACTAAGTGAGTGATACTTCTTTATTGTGAAGGTGCATGAGTTGTGTTTCTAGTTGCTTATCTATTTGGGTAGTTTAATTTCAATATATGATTGATTATGTATTGATAATAAAATGTGATATATTGATTCCATTGTGTCACATTATTGTGCTACATAGAGCCACACAGTTGATTTTGAAAAGTTAAAATAGGAGGGGGTGATGTTTTTGAGCTGAATTTGAGATTGACTGCATTAGGTATCTTAGGTTTCTCTTGGTTACACATCATTGTTGTGTTTTGTTGTGTTTTTATTGCCTGAGGACATGCATACATTCTAAATTTTGTGTTTATTTTGCAGGGAACTAGGTTTTGGAGCTTAGCATAAAGAAAAAGGAGTCAAGATTTGCAGAAAAGCCCACCTATAAGGCTACCTACATTGCGTAGGTAGCACTTACGTGGCATAGGTAGTTGTCATATGTTCCATAGTTGCAAAATTCAGTGAATCCAAAGTTGAAGTTGTTGATTATTACCAATAAAGGGTCATCTACGGCCCGTAGGTGCCACCGATGGCCCATATGTGGCCCCTGACCCAAGTTTTCCGATTTGTTTTGGTTGGATTTATAGGGTTTTATGTAATATATAAAGACTCTTACAAACATATTTTGATTTCAAGATTGTCATTTGATCTTGGAATTTCGTTGTTCTTGGTTTTTAGTTGATTATTTAATCCGAGACTTTGGGTTTTCTTTGTCAATTATTTGTGTGATTATTCATAGTTTTCTTTATTGAATTCCTTGGATCGTTTCACAATTATTAACTGCTAATTCCCTTAGCTAGGTTTGTGGGAACCTTAACAAATTATGAAGTAGGGGAAGTGTTAGGTTCTTCTAGATCATTGTTTACACTTGCATTGTGATCTTTTCTAGTTTAATTGCTTTCTTAGTGGTGGCCAACTCTAAGAACCCACCTGCATTCGAGACCATTTTCACAAGAGAGATTGAGATTGGGAAAACAGATTACAATAGTGATTCAAGACTATCAACTCTCATCTAATATATTGATACCCACAAGTTGATAGTTAAACTAAGATCAAAGATAAGGGTTACTAAGGTGACACCTTGAGTCTCACAAGGTGAAGGGTGAGATTTACCAACGCATTCACAAGACAGTTAGTAATATCTAGCTTGTTGGATTCTGCTCGTATGGTGGTGAGATGGTTGGATTGAGCATGAGAAACCTATTGAGTTAGGAAGCCAGGGAACACAGTCCTAGTATTCATCTCAAACGGCTTACAACCAAAATTCTTTACAACTTGTTACTTTTTAGTGCTTACTACAAAACTCCCCCTATTTACTTTCTTGCACTTTCGGCTACTTCAACAAGTTCGAGAGACAAATTCGACTTATTCTCTGTGGGATCAACCCTAACCTAGTTGGGTTACTATAATTTAACAACGACTATATTGTATCTTCTATAGTTTGGGCGACATCATTAGTACTCATAGAAATTGAGGTAATAGAGCCACAAACAAGAGAAACATCACACAAATATTTAGGATATAAGCAATTTCAAGCATCAACATAGTGTAATAAAAAAAGATAACATGACAAAGTGATCAGTGACTTCGTCCAACTACACACATAAGTGTACGTGGTTGTGTAAGTAATAAAGTGGATCTCTCGAGCAGAATAATGATCCCATAGGGACTTGAGTTTTAGTAAGCAATCCAATTCAAGTGCTAGGATTGAAGCTGAGCAAGTGCATTTGTAACCAAAAGAGAGTTTAAGTTTTTAATAAGCTACAAGGAACAATGAACAATAACGAGATCAAAAGAGTTGTGAATAATAATTTGAATAGTTCCAGGGTCAAATCATCTTGAACATTCGTACAAAGCTATACAATCTTGTAGGTTAAGTTATTTATCTTAATTGTTGATTCATAGGGTTAATATCATGATTATGGTCCTTCGAGCCCTTAATCGTCTATCTAAATTAGATTGAAAACTACATCGTTGAGCGAAAATGTCAGAAATAATTTAATCACATTTATATTTCATCTAGTATTTGAATCAAATAGGTAAAACTAGTTATATTCCTATCCTAACTGTTAGTCAAATCTTTACTTATGAAAGATGAGAACTCATCCCTTACATTGTCCGTTCTAATCTAATGTTACTACTTCCAGACTCATAAAAGAAATATAAATTTATTCTAAAGGTCACAGATCTTTAAAATAGTAAGCGCAAGAATGCAAGAAAAATGAAATATGATAATTAACATTAATTAATGTGAACATAAGCTAAGCGATCATGTTCATATCCTCAACCCCAGAAGGAGGATATTTAGCCACTCATAATCTACTTTACAATCAAGAAATTGATGTAGTTCATACGAGAATTAAGTACTGAAAAGAGAAAAAAAAACCCTATTTGAAGCCTCCCTTCTGTATTTTTCAGTCCTAAGTCATCCAAAGATGATTAGAGTAGAAGATAAGTGTCCTTTTATAGTGTAGAACAAGTTTACCTGAAAATACAAGTCTGTGGCTCATCTAAATTGCAGAGCCTAAGATTTGTGACACTTTGATGTTGCAGCACCTAGGCAACGCTCCATTATAATAAATGGAGCCTAGAAATCATGGCATGCTGCTAACATGAAAACCCACTATTTGCCAACCAAACTCGTTATAACTTTGTTTCTTTTATTTCTTGACTCCGCGGCACATTCAAATCGCGATAAGCTACTTTTTTCGTTGTCCAAACTCTTACAAACATTATATTTAATATTGATCCACGACTTTGATTGAATCACATCTCAATTTTTATGAGTTTTTGACTTTAATCTTCACATTCTCTAGCTTGACGAGCTTCATTTGTGCACTTCTAAATCTATTTTTCACATCAAGCTTGATCCTTGCTTCGTCACCTATTATGGCTCATGTATGGATTCATTTATCATCTAAAGTATCTCTAATATACTCCTACAACAACTCAACATAAGCATTAGACGATAAAATACAAATAACATATCAAAACTACATAAGAATAAGTCCAACTTAGGTTAGTTTAACTAATTATCTCGGCAAACGTTCCCTAGTCCATTTTAATTCTTATGATTCAATTGAAATACAAACCACCTAAACACGAGTCTTATCACATAATTACATAAATATGCACTTTATACTTCACTAAGCATATCAAGTTATCCATAAAAATAAGGTAAACACGTGTCAATAATGACACTTAGGTGTATAAATACGCCTAAGATCAAATAGTATATGCACAAGATTAAGTCAATCATTTGGACCTAAAAAAATATTGAAATATTATTTAACAAAAAAAAAAGATATTTGTAATGAGAACGTATAAAAAACCAGAGAGCCATGAACAAAAATATTCAACTGGGATAAACGCGGCTTAGGGGGAAGAGGCTAAGACTTGGGAATGAACTTTACGAGGGAGTTCAGGCTAGATAGATGGTTTTTTTTGCTGGAGTAGAATATCATATTTTAAAGAACTAACTTGGGACTAAATCTACAAACTAAACCCTCAAACTGAATATTTCGTCTCTTAGCTTGGTATTCTCTTCTTGGGAAGCCACAAAATCCATCATCAATTAAGTGACAATGCTAGAAGCCTTCATTCCAGCTGGCTTATTGAGTAGGCAATCCCACTTACTCAAGGTCTTATTTATGATCATGTAACTCCCTATGTGACATCTCTCAGAGGTACCTAGTGAGTAAATATTCATAGGCAAGACCATAAGGAACAGTCTTACGATAAATTACCATGTTCACATGTTTGATTATAAGAGTAGAGAAATTGATATTTTCATCCATTTTAGAGATACATGAGCCCCTATATCTGAATCAAGACTCATTTATCCTCTCATCCTTAAGAAATACTTTATTGTTCATAATCTCATATAGGAGTTTATGAAAATGCTGTATTTCTCTTTTTAACACTTGTGTATGGATCCTCTTCACCCTTTCTTAGTGAACTTTCTATTTAATATACACCCTTCATCAGTATCCCAATCATATTTTTCCAACCCATCAGTAGGAACCTTCAAAATATCACCCACCTCTATGGAATAAAATACAATTTCCACCTTTTTTTATAATAGAGCTAACAACCCATTCCTCAAAAATAGACAAGTTCACATAGAATTCAACCACCTCCCTCTTATACACCACATGATTAAATAACATAAACAAATATACCTATCCTTGAAAATCAAGCCTATTAAGTAAATTTTTAACAAATTTTCAAATAACTCTTCGTCAAACATCCTTCCCTTTAGGACAGATTTGGATCCACAGTAGGTTTCATTTTTCATCTCTAAAAACTTTTGATCGTTCTTGTTTATTCTTTCTTTCTTAGGATGACAAGGAGCGCCTTTTGTTCTTATTCCTCTTTTTTTATATCATTAGGCTCTTCAAATTCCCCATTTTTTTTCTTTTCTTTTGAGATTCTAGCCTTCTTGCTAGACTCAGCATCGACCTTATCTTTGCAACTCTTTTTTGGGGATTTCTAAAGGTAAAAAGGAAGAGGATAGAGTTCTTGGTTTTTGAAGAGGCTTGGGTTTGTGAATGGAACACTTTTTGTAACTTGGAATAGAAATGGTTACAATAGTAGTTAATTTTAGACAATAACAAGATCACCCTTAATATCACTTTCATCTTCAATAGGGAAAAAGGGTTTGAAAGTCTCAATAGTGGGAGTAGGGGTGATTTATTCATTTGAAATCCATATATAGACTAAGTATTAAACTTTTGAGATTAAGGAGATGAGGGTTTTAGAGATAAAAAGAATGATGGAGAAAAAAAAGACCATAACATGGGGTTCTTCAAAAGAAAACGAAAGAGTGGGTGATAGAGATCTAGACCCTATTTCCCTTCAGTTGTTGCCATAATATATAGGGAAAAATCCTCATTATTAGAGTAATCTACCAATGAGTGCACTGGTAGAGAAGCAGGTTTAAGGATAATAAAGAGGGAAATAAGAAAACCATTTTAAGAGTGTGAGAAGAGATTGAAGAGTTATCAAAAGAGAATGAATTGGGGAATCCAATAAGGAGAGAAATTTTGATTTCTTGCTAGGTTTTGAGGATGATAGATGATTTTTGGAGAGATTTAAGGAGTTTGGAGAGTTTTGAAAGTTTTTAGGTTATGGTTATCGGTTATTGAAAGAGGGAAAATGATTAGAGCTGTCTATTTTAATTTTGTAACTTTGAGGTTTTGTCATTTTAAGGAGTTTAAGAAAAGGATAAGGATTAATTTCATATGAAAAGACAATGCTTTTAAAATAATTATACTTAATTAATGAAAGTCTTTTAAAGGATGTATGTATCTAAAGTGAAGACTGAGTCCTTATATGTTTCTTTTCCTAGTTAATGGAATGCTTTAATCGGAAGAAACTATTGGTGATATCATCAGACCCCTATAATAATTTCTCATGTTGTCGTTGTGATCCTGCAAAGAAAAAAATACAAACTCATTTATAATGTGTATTGTTTAGCAAATATATGCATATACCTGAAGTTCTTTTAGTCAAACATTGAGGAAAGCTCCACACTTTCTTCAATTAAAAGTTAGTTTATTAAACTAAGAACATATCAATTATTTTCTTTCTAGGGTATTTGTAAATATGTTAGCAACTTGTTCATTAGTTCCACAAGGAATCATTTCAAATTGGCTCTTCTTCACACAATCTTTGAGAAAGTGATCTCACATTAATATGCTTGGTTATTTTATGCTGGAGTGGATTATTTGACATGTTTACTTCATTAGTGTTGTCATACATGGTTAAGATGCACCTTATGTTGATTTCATAATCACTAACAACTGTTTTATTTAGAGTTATTGAAAGCAACATAATGCAACAACCATATATTCAACTTCAGTAGTTGATAGTTCCATAGAGTCATACTTCCTTGATACCTATGAGATAATACAACTTCCCAAGAAGTGAGACATTCCAGAGGTACTTTTTCTATCCACCAAATATCCAAAATAGTCCACATAAACATATCTTAGTAGATCAAAAAAATCTTCGACGGGGTACTAAAGAAATAGGAACTGAGTTTTCTTAAGATACCTTAGTACTCTTATCACAACTTTAGATGAGATTCGTTATTAGGGGATTCAAATATAGTACACAGTTCAAATGAGTAAATTATCTTAGGTGGATTTATACACCTAAGACTTGCTATCCAATCTTAATTTGCCATATTGTGGACTTCTTGTGTGCTTAAGTCGTTAATGAGATAATTTAGCGTATAAGTGTCAAAATACTTGATTATAATGTTTAAGGTGTGTTTCAAAGAAGTTTGGAATCAATTTGACCACTTAGAGTTTAAACAAAAAACTAGTACTATTAGCTTGAGCTATATGATGTTCTAGTTGACCGCGATGGATTCTAGTGAGTGTAATGGGATAATAAAGGTATAATTGAGTAGTTATTTATGGAATGACTTTTTTATAGTGTTTAAGGTTCAAATAAAACAAGCCAAGAGACAAAACACTAAGTTAAAGATCAAAAGGACAAAGCTAGTAATCTTAGCTTAAGTTACAAGATCATCGTCTTGGATTGCATGTTGTTTTGAGCTCTAATTCATGGTGTTTGATGATATAGGATGCTTTGTGAGTTGATAGTGATGATATATATATGATACAAAATCTTGAAATCAAGTATAAATGTAACGACCCAAAATTGCCTCCCGGGATGTCACATGGTGCTTAAGGCTACAAGTAGCCCCAAGCTAACCCTTTGAGCCTGTTTTTATTAATAATACTTATTTCAAGATGAAATAATTCAAACACTAGCATAGTCATATCATATGAAGGGAGATACAGAGAAAGTAGTAGGTCCAAACAACCACAATACTGTAATTCCCAACACAATCACAATCTGGTAACTAGTCTGACAAAGCCTCTACCAATCCATGAACTAAAGAGCCATTGGGACAGGTCCCTAATTAACTCAAAATGAATTGAAAGTAATAACATAGTCTCTCAAATGCTGAAATGTTTGAAGATAGATCCTCAAACCATGAGGACTCACCACTATAGGAATATAGATAGAGGTACTCGGAAGTCACTGACGAGGCAAGGACTGAGCACCTGAACCTACATTATAAGACAATGTAGCACATAGACGTATATGTGGATCAACACTTGGGAATGTACTGAGTATGTGGGGGTGAATGCATTTATATAAAACAACATCAATACACTTTAATCAAATCATGCATGCAATAAGTAATGACTCACATGGCTTGAATAAGTATAATTTACTCCCCATGAGCGAGTTAACATTATTTCATTATGTCTTAATTATGAGATACTTTATAACTCTTGTCTTAGAGGCAAGACTTAGCTCAAAGATTTTCAAACAACAAGTTATACCCATAAATAAGATTTGACACTACCACATTGTATCTTCATTTATGAGATGTTCTATAACTCTTACCTTAGGGGCAAGATTTATCCAAAAAGACTTTCAATAATCAAGTCAGGCTCTTAAATTTACTTTGACACTAGAGAAAGTAGATCCTCTTTGTGGATTATTCAACTTTCTGTTCATTAGCAAAATTTAATAGATGTTAAGAAAAAAGAAAAAGAGAAAACAAAAATAAATAAAGATTGAGAAAAAGGAAAGAAAGAAAGAAAAAAATAAAGGTTAAGAAAAAAGAAAAAAGAGAAGAATAAAAAAACCAAAAAAAAAATATAAAACGATAAAGATTGAGAAAAATAAAAATGAGAAGAAAGAATTAAAAAAAAAGGATAAAAATAAAAATGAAAAGAAAAACAAAAGTTGAGACAAATGAATTAAAAAAAGAAAACAAAGAGAGAAATTTAAAATAAATAATATTCAAGAAAAAAAGAAAAAAGAGAAAAAAAGAACAAAATATATAAAAAGAAAGAATTAAGTATGAGACAAATGAATTAAAACAAGAAAGAAAAAGAAAAAGAAAAAAGAAAAATCAAGCAAAAATAAAAAGAGAGGAAAAAAAAGAAATAAAAATATAAGTCGAGAGACAAATGAGCATGAAAAATGAAAAAATATTTGTGGTGTAAAGGGAAAAAATGTACTCGTTCAATACATGAAAAGAAGGAAGATTAGTCTTTAAAGACTTTTCTTAAGGAGGACAAAAACACAAGCTACCCAATATGGGGGTCATCCTATGTAATTTTCTGTATATAACCTTGGGCTCTCCCATCTCAATAGCTTTTTGATGTGTAATTCATCTAAGATTATGTTTCTCAATATCAACATCTTGCTTCTCCTGCTCCTCATTCGAATACTCATATTTGTAATCCTCCATATCAGCATCTAACACATTTAAATAATATGAGTATGTACATAAAGAACCAAAACCCAAATCTCAATTTTTTTGTTTACATACACCAAAAAAGGTTATCTCATATCAGCATCTAAAACATACAAATAATACCAGTATATACATAAAAAAGGTTCCTTGTTCAAAGGAGAGAAAGATTCATTCATAATCTAATAAAAACTTTGAACGCATATTATTATTGACTTCAACACCTTCATATAAATTATTATTTTCTGGGTACAAAATCTATATTAACAAAAAGAACTTCAACACTAAGTTCAAGAATAACTTCAAGAACTATAAAGAAGTTGAAATAACTTTATGCACAAGTTCAAACAATTTATGAACTATCATAATAACATTTCAACTATTTTCTGGAAAACAACAAATCCATTAAAAAGAGATGAAGACAAAAATGATAGAATCAAGTCCATCGAATTCATGGCGTATCCTTAAGAAATTTATTCCCCCAAGCACCCAAGGTAAATGAAATATATCCTCCTAGGATAAAATGATTCATTTAAGAAAATAGTGGTACCTCAAATTTTCTGAACAACAAACTCACACAACAGTTTGAAGATCACACTTGAGTTTATTAAAAAGAAGAAGATATTTTTTCACTTCAAACTTTCGTATCAAAACTTGAGAAAAAATCAGGTATTTATAGCCATAAAGAGTTGCTTCAAAAAAGAAGAAATAGTTCACGAAAAGTTGCAACTTTTTGGAATATCGGGATGACTTGCGGACCCCACCTATGCCCGCATATAGGAACTGTATCCACAGGTCGCATTTTATCTAAACACAGAATCTTTCACCTCGACCTGTGTTGTCCACCTACGCCCATAGATGGACACCTTCGTGTGCCGGTCGTTATTTTGCTTTGAAACAGTGCCACGAAGGGTCACGTCCCTTCAAGGTGCGTTGTGACATTTGTCCACACATACCATGTGCGTCCGCAAATGGATAAAATATTTTTCATCAGATTAAAAACTTCACTAATCCTCACGTTTCAAATAAATTTTATCCAAAAACTAATCTCTTGATTGTTTCTCAAATTCAAATCCAAATTTGAGGTCAAGCGAGCAATAGTGATGGCAATTCAAGGCTTGTGTTGTTCATGCCTCACTATCCACTTGAACAAATTCTTATCTATATAAGAATAAGAAAGTTCCTTTCTCCCGCCAATGTGGGAGAACATTACTTCCTTAAAATGAAAACACAATTCACTTTTTCCTTCATTTGTTCCTCCATTTTTCATTCACATTTCTACTTAGAATCCAACATAAATTACGCTGAAGAGAGTGATAATTAAAAATTAAAGTACTTAAAGCATGCAACGACTAATAAAAAACTTGTTAAACTTTTAAAATCTAAATACCGTTATTTAAATTAAGATAAAAAGTGTAATATTCTCCTGCTTGTGTCTTTTAATTTTCCTGTATGTTGGGTGCTCACGGCTAAGATAGATCCTATATTTATTGTCCCATCAAGGAGTAATCTATTAAGTTTTACTATATTACTTAAATATTCCTAGAAAGAAAAAAAAATGACAGTACTATACAAAATGCAACTAGCATCTCCAGCTTCAGCTTCGCGCCTTTAAGAAAAGCTAACCACCTCTATATAAATTGCACGTCTCATCATCAACGATGGAGTCCAAATTTGTACTAAAAGAATTAAACTAAAATATCAAAAATAAATACACCAAAAAAATAGATTTAATGTATCATTAAATACATTTAAGCAGTAAAAGTTGTACATCTGTGTGAAATGTGTAATATGTCAACTACTCACAAGTGCCGACTAATTGATCGATGATAAACTTTGAATAGTTTGTTAGACTTGAAGTCGGAGCTCATTTTATATACATATATACTAGATATCAGAGCCCGTGCCAGCACAGGCCCAATGTGCTACTTTTCGGACATTATATGTTATTTTTTGTCTCAATTTATATGTTGCTAATGAAATATTTGAGAAAGCCAATCAGATTTGTTATATATAGTTTTAGATATTTTAAGTTGTTAATTATATTATGATTTATATGACTTTTAACGTAATTTCAAGTAATATTCTTTTATCCTAATTAATATGACATTGATAACTATTGTAATCTATAATACTTTTTCGATGTTGTAATTTACTATTTTAAATTATTTGCTATTGTAATTTATAATATCTTTCTTGTTCAAACTTTTGTGGTATTGATAGTGAATTTAGATTTTAAAAATAATTTTAATTTTTAATTATTGTAATTTATAATATTTTTCGATTTCAATTTAGCGACACTGATATAATTTCAACAGTAACCAAATAGCACGATTGAAATAGCAAAACTGACACGTCTTGAATGACTCAAAATAACTAATTAAAACCAATATAACAAAATTGCTATAAAAATACTGTGAAAATTTTTAAGTGAGCCTTACATAAGATGTCAAATTAATTTAAAACAACAAGATTATCATTTTTTAAATACTTAAATGACTCATAATAGTTAATTATAGGTGATATAGTAAAATTACAGTTGAAGCAGCTGAAACAGTCATGTCATAAATGTCTATTTTACATTATAAATATTTATTGTATTTTTTATTAAATATTATTAATTTTTTAATAAGTAAATATAATATAATAATTAATTAGGGGTGATATAGTAAAATCACGGAGCAAGGAGGCAAGTGGAAGCAAGCATGTCGAACGCCAGCTGCCTGCTTCCAGCCGCCCACACACTCTTATATATAGTAAGAACTAGTGGCGGTTAGGCCATCCTAAATTAAATTTTTAAATTTGTAATGAAAGCAATGAAACAAATCGTCATAATTAAATATTGATATATTTATATACAATATGAGGATATTTAGAAATTTAATCACAGTTTATATTTTTACGGTAATTTTACTACCTAAAATTTAGATCTTTCATTAAGGGGTCATTTGGTAGAGTGTATTATAAAATATAATGCATGCATTAGTTAATATGTACTACTAGTACCTTGTTTGGTACGTCTTTTTGCCTATGTATTACTAATGCATTAGTTATACACTCTATTGTGTATTGAAGTGTGTATTAGTAATACACTCCATTTTCTATGTATTAGTAATACACTCCATTTCCTATGTATTAGTAATACACTCCATTTCCTATGTATTAGTAATACAAAGACTTTAAACACATGTATTAGCTTATTAAATGGCCTTAACACCCTCAATTTCCCTCTCAAAATATTTCACCATTCCTTTTTCCGCCATTTTAATTTGCAATAGTGAATCTTTTCAAAAGGTTCGCTTGAGAAGATCCCTTTTATTAGGAATCGGATGTCGAATCCACTTTAAGACGGCGTTTAACGGCTTGTAATTTATCACAAGCCTAGGGGTTCCGCGTTGAATGGAATGTTTTGCCTTTCGGCCTTAAAAACGCTCCTTCAGAGTTTCAAAATATTATGAACAACATCTGACTCCTCTGACCTTGCCCTTGTTATTATCGGTATCGTGATCCTCATCACTTCCCTCCCGGGTTTTGGAGGTAGAACCTAGATGTGAGACAGACCGTCGAAAGAAAGAATTTCGAGGAGTGTCGAAGCCAAGGAATTTTAAATCAATCGAGCCATCAGGATGCTAAATAACTCGTTGTATTTGAGACTGACCTATCCAAATGAACCATGAGATGATGGAAATCTGTAAGAAAGAAATAGATCATCTCCTGAAAAATGGCATCATCAGACGCTCTAACTCCGAAAGTCTTAATTACGTTGCAGATTTTATCCCTAATATTAGACAGGTCTGTGAACCCCTTTACAAACGGCTCAAGAAAACCCCTGTTCCATGGAGTCTTGACCAAACCAACGCAGTTATCCAAATCAAGAACTTGGTCCATTAGTCGATAGTATACTCTGTATATTATCGCAATTTCTCTAGTATTATCCTTACTATTCATGTTTTTTGTCTTAACATTAAGTGTTAAAACATCCATGATGTTAGGATCATTAATATCTACTGAGAAATTAGGGTAACAATTAAAGTATACCGGGCCGTCGGCTAGGTTACTTTGGATTACTCCTAAGAGAGAATCGTCAAAATTTAATAGACGATCATCTCTTAATATAGCGCAGACAGGGATGTCAAGACCCTGTCGAAAGAGTGGCTTAATCGCCACCTGAACAAGCCCGATATGCAGATAATGAAACTGACTCTTGTATCGGTTAATATCTAAATCATTTAGAAGTTGGATAATTTCCAATGAATTATTGATAACAACAGTAGACTCAGAGGTCTTAATATTATGTTTTTTGAAAAAATTAAATTTTCCGATTTGGTAAATCGTACTGAAAGATTCTTCTGGAATACTCCAGTTTTGAAGATTAGTCTCGATGTTAGCAATCTGGGTTGCTTTGGAAGAAAGGCTAACAGTATTTTTGGTATGAACGTTCGAAGTCATGGTAGAAAATACTGTCTAGAGACTGATAGGAAAAGCAAGCAATTTTATCTTAAGAAAATAGAAGACAAGTATCATCTAAAATTTTACTTATATCAAATTATATCAACACATCAAAGGCTTATGGAATCTTAACAAGTTTTAATGGCATTACACTATAGACAGCTAAGTGTTTTCTCAGTGACGGGACCACCAAACAAGGTCTAACACGCTTCTCCTAAGCTTACGACCTACTTTTCAGGCTGACCAACATCTTCACCGGAGATTAATCGGTTCTGTTAAACACTTGAATCAGTAAATAGAAACCCCGAACTTGCATTAAGAATCCATTATAAGACAAGATATGGTAACATAATTTTATAAAAGTATAAAATTAGATGATAAAATCTTAAATTACTTAGATTAAAATTAGCTTTTCCATGCTCTAGACAGATTGTGTACTTAGCCGCTCATGCTAGGTACGCAATCTACCATCATGGCTCTGATACCAGAAAAACGGATCGTGAGTATAATAAACAAATACTGAAAATAGTATGCAAGAAAGGATTAAGAAACTTACAACTTTATTAAACTTCGATGAAGAACATTACAAAACGATTTACAAGAGATAGGGCAGGAGAGAATTTCTT